>NC_053118.1:20426936-20456936 GCF_010015445.1 Perca fluviatilis
GCAGCAAGGAGAGAAGCGAGGTTTATACAAAGGCACAGAGGGAACGCAATGATGGTTTCTTCATGTATTGATTTTTCAAGTAGCATGAGCATCAGGACAGCATACAGCATAGACAGTGACCCTGCTGATGTGTCATTAAGCAACACTAGGAATCCCTAAAAGCGTCAGATGTGCTGCTCTATAACCAACCTTCTGCTCCCTTTACAGGCAAGTGAGAAAAAGAGAACATCTTCTCAAGGATCAATAAAATATAAAATATTGATAACAAGTGGTTGTGTGGTGATGGGGGATCAAGGGAATTAATTGTTTGTGCTGGGTTTGCTTGGTAGCCACTGCATGACTGTACATGGCTTCATTTAAAAATGGACTGGGCATAAGAGGATGGTCCATGCAAATGTGCACTTTGATCATGTCACAGTTATTGGTTGTGTCCAATCTATCCTCCTGGGATGTAATGAAGTCAGCTGATGTTTGTATATACTGTTGTTATATATATCATTAGTAACTGTGTAGTGTCTTCTTTAAGAACCACATAAGGACAGGGAACAACCTGTCAATATTTCATAATATTTCATAATAATAATTATAATAATGTTACATTTTCTTGAATTGTCTGAACGGCACATTTTGATCTGTTAATATTGCTTGAAGATATAATGGAATGACATTAGATTGGATATCCTGGATTTGCTCCATAGACAGTAAATGGGAGAGACACTGTAATGATAGCCAAGGCAATTTATATAGGGATAAGGGTACATGTTTTAGATGCAGCAGATTTGGCTGTTTAGTTTCCTAATTAAAAGAGAGATTGAATAGTTCACTAAATTTTGAAAATGCAGGTAAAGCCCTTATATCTTTTAGTTGATTAACGTTTTTTTTTCAATTATACATTAAATGAATGAATGGATTAATTACATATATGGATGGAGGAAGAAAAAAAAAGTCAAAATAAAACAAGAATTCATGTTTTTAAGCTCTTGAGTGTGAATAACTACCTCAAACACTACAAAGCAAATGATCAAGAGACTATAATTCCTTGGAGCTGTATCCTAACTTGCTGAGAACAGTATGTGTTCACAAGTTGGTTTACCACAAATGATAGCAGCTGATGGCCATACATCATAGGATATGTAGAAATAGTAAGTCACAGGCAACTTGAAAACAATTTGCACTTATCTTTAAATGAGTAATGAAAGCCATACATTTAGTACTTCTAGATACTCCTATTAATCATTTCCTCCCCCAAGGGCACTAAAGATGCTTTTTTTACATTGTGGAATCCATGCAATAACTCTCTCGTTGTGTGGTAAGGAATAAGACTTGTCTGTTTGCACTAGGAGTCTCCCCCCACTTTGCTGTGTTGTGATGTATCGCACATCTGGGGGTCTGCAGAGCAAATCAGTGGTCCAGTTACTTGGCCAAGGCCCACGGCTGCAGCGTCAGGGCTTACTGTTCCTCAGATGAGAACGTGCTTCTGTTTGAAGCGGCACTTTAAAGCATTTCCTCCCTCTCACCGTCTTTCTTCCTGCCGTTAATGATCTCCCTCTAAGTCTCTGTTTCTGACTTTCTTTCTCCCTAGGCTTTTATAGTGGGCTCTCTCTGGTCTTACTTTATAGTAGCCTGGTAGTGAAACATGAGCACAGGGCTGCTGACCTGGCCTGGCCGTGACTTAGGAGTTAGAACTTTAGAAGCACACACACACACACACACACACACACACACACACACACACACACACACACACACACACACACACACACACACACACACACACCACACACACACACACACACACACACACACACACACACACACACACACACACACACAAAACAAAACACACACACACAGCCTTGAACATTCGAACACTTACTACCTCGGGCTCTGAGACAAGGTCAAGGGCCTTCATCGATCCCTCCCCAGCAGAGACTCTGGGATGAAGCCATTATCTGGAGGGGGTGAGAGAGAGAGAGAGAGAGAGGAGAGAGAGAGAGAGAGAGAGAGAGAGAGAGAGAGAGAGAGAGAGAGAGAGACATAAAGTGAGACTGATGCACTGGCTAACCCCAGACAGAACATAAAATACAGGCTTCAGCTAAAACCAGGGGAAGCCTTCACCTACACACATATGGCACAAGCACAATTTACATCACCTGCCCTAGGGGAATAAACTCATCTGACACAAATAAAAGAAGAGAAAAATCTCTCACACACACACACACACACACACACACACACACACACACACACACACAAAAAAACAAAAAAAACAAAAAAAAACAACAACACAAAAAAAAAAACACACACTTTTCTCTCTGACCTACATTCCATGGCCGTGATGATAGCTTTACCTGAGAGGAGAAGCTAACATGTTAAACACTAACATGTGTTTTTGCCTGAAAAAGTATTTGTGTGTCCGGGCACCAACATCAGTATGTGAGTCTGTGTGGCCTGTTGTTTAGATACATACATACATACATAAACCCCTAGTGTGTTGTGAAATAGATTAACTGACAATCGCTCTGCTTTGTCTGCTCTGAAGCAACTCAATCTTGCTTTTTCAATGCCAGATGTTATTCTCTCAGAGTGACAATTGTCAGTCTGACAACGAGCACAGAGGACGCGTACGCACACGCACACACACACACACACACACACACACACACACACACACACACACGAACATCTTGAGACAGTGGTTGCTAAATGTGTATGTCTGGTGAGTCACCAGTGCGTGTGAATGCATCTGGCGCCCCTTTTCCACAACACAGGGAGCTGTGCTGACTCTACATGTGACACAGACAGATTTATGGCCCTTTTACACAGCACTCAACTGTGCTGCTGGCTACGGCATGTGTGTATACACCGCGGTGTGTGAATATATGTGTCATGTACAGTACCTCCTTGAGCATTTATGTATGTGGATGCATCTACTGTAGCCCATGCATGTGTGTTTGTGTGAGAAAAGACCATATGGCTCGCAGAATGTCCTGGCAGATGATAGCGGAAGTGGATTTGAGAATGTGCAAAGCCTTATTCTGTGCAACAGAAAAAGACAGATGAAGAACAAGGGACAAGGTTACAGTTTAGAAGTTCGCCTCTCAGCTGATCTCACTGTAACATCGCCACACACACACACACACACACACACACACACACACACACACACACACACACACACACACACAAAAAAAAAAAAAAAAAAACAACAAAACAAAAACAACAACACACACACACACACACACACAGGTATGTGTTACATCTGGGATTTAGTCAGGTCCTTAGCTGAACACTCTTGCAACATGGATAGCTCCAAGTAGTTGATGGTAACTACTCATGTAACTACTCATGTCTTAAATTTGACCGACATCTCTGCATCTCTCCCTCCTCTCTCTTGACAGCAGAAGAAAAACAATAAACGACAACTGTAACGACTAAATGTTTCATTCTAATATTTCTCTCTAAGTGCACATGGACACACGCACACATCCCATGCTATAATCTTGAGGCTACATAAATGAACGCTGCGGCCTTCCGACTTTTAGTTCATCTGACATGTCATTGTGTCACTCAGTTTCCTTCCCCTCGCCTTTTACCCTAGTCATCTGGAAGTGACGAGAAAGGAGGTTTAGGAAAACGAGGAGAGGGAAGGAGCGGGATGGTTGATTCAGCTGTAAGAGGAGCTGATCTCACCAACCTAAACAACAACAGTGGAGATAAGAGGAGACAAACAGACCCTTGTTATGCCTGCAGAAGAAAAATAATGGAGACAAGAAAGAAGAGGCGAGGAGGGCAATGGAGATATAAATGCATCTGCTTAGCCAGGAAGAAGTGAAGAGAAAGACAACAGAGCCAGGATATTCTTTGCTCAGTGTGTGTGTGTGTAGCTGTGTTAGAGTGAACGTTTGGATTAATTAAAGTGCATCTGTGTACCAGGATTTTCATATAGCTGGTGTACTAATGAGAAAATAAAGTGTAATGGTCTATAAAAAGTGTGCAGGGGGTTATGGGGGGAGAGCAACAAAATGATAATGTGGACAACATAAACGATACAAACACTTGTTCATACCTTCAGGATCGTATGACTGGAAGACCCTCCTTGCCTGTTCTGATGGAGACTCTGGACCTACCAGGGACATCTCCTATGGAGAGACAGCCAGGGGGAAGAAAAAGAAAGACAGGAAGAAGAGAAAGAGAAAAATGTGAGAGATTGTGCATTGCAACAAAAAAAGGTCTGACCTAAAAGTGACCACACAGAGAATTGTGACTAAAGTGAGGAGACAGGAAGCGATGCAGTAAGACAGTGAAAAGACAGATAGAGAAGGGAGGAGAGGAAGAATTGGATCACATTGTGGGAAAATGTGGTTTCTGAAGTGCTGAAACATTAGAACAACCACCTCGATCTACTCACAACTCACAGACTTTGATTGTTCTTGTCAAGGTTTAGCAGCACTAATGTACACCCTACAGTGAGCAGTAAATATCCAGCACCACCCATTGCTGCAGTGTCTCAAGTGCACTGCTAATGTGCATTGTGCTTGTGTGTGACAATGTGTAATCTAAGGGGCCGGTGCAATCACCGGAATCCATTGAGTTATTAACTGATCTGCTGATAAAGTTAGACGGCTTGTTTTCACTCCAACTCCACAATCAGGAAATCAAGTCTTACATATACAGCCCGTGATTTATGACAAGCTCTGCAGTGTTTGTTTGTTGGTGAGGTTCAGAAAGAGCAATGTTGGCAGGAAGATCAGAAATGGGTGGTTGGTGTATATGCACATAGAAGAGGATGATGCCCCCCTTTAATTAAAAACAATGCAGATGCTGATTAAATGAACACTTCCTCGTTCTCTCTACACTTATGGCCTCAGCATGCCTCAAACAAAAGGCTTGTCAGATCATGGAACAGCATATAAAACCCCCTCAGCTCACATTTATCCAACATCTGCATTTGACAATTTTTGTGATTTAATTAACTGAAACAGAGTCTGACAAACATCACCTCTGGCTTTTTCATACAACTACGTCCGTCACTTTCCAAGTGTGCAACAACATGAACGCCACCAAGGAGAAACTGTCCAAAAGTGAGCATGTGTCTTTCCCATTTGTGAGATTCACTGCATTGAAAAAATAAAGAAATACAAATACACAAATCTCTTGGAGAGGGATCAGAGAAGCAGTGTGAAACAGTCAGAAAGAATGCCTTTGAGTGTGGCCATTCAGAACACGTATACACATTTTGGATGTGATTGGACTACATGTTGAATTACCAAATTTGTTTGGAGCATACTGAATCCTTAACACTCTAAACCCAAAGACCTGTGACAAATCGTATGGGATAGGAACGTCTTCTCACGCCCTCGCTTATCTTATAAGCGTTGTCTGATATCTTACGGTCAGATTTTGTCCAGAGCTCACAGTAAGTTAAACAGCTGGATAACCATCAGTTTCCGATAATCAACATCGCAAGCAAACAATGATAAGGAGTGCAAGGGTTCCATAGTTCCTTGAAAAATATATTGCATGATATAACCATTTAAAAAAGTTTAAGAAGCTTAGAGGAGATAGAAGGGATATTTTCCAAGAGAAGATAAAATGAGATACTTCTAAAAAAAGACAGCTTTTCAGCCTTAGCTGTCATACACAAACACACTCCAAGTGTGTAGGCGAGAGTCGAAGGTTCTCACTGTTCTTTCTTATGAGCCAGGGAGTGTATTTATGACAACGAAGCACTGGACAAACACACAATGTTTTTGGAGCTAATGAACCCTGCTCATCTCCTTTAGCTGGCCTTTATTAAAGCCTGAGCCTCAGATCCATGCAGGCTGCTAGGGTTTCACGGTCCACTTATTACTGTATTCAGGTCTTACTCAGGGGGAGAGAGAGAGGAGGGGGCGGGGGGGGGGAAGAGGGGTTCAAGGGGACACATCGAGAAGAGATGACTCCCAGCTGCCGGCTCGTCAGATGTAAAAAAAAAATAAAAAAAACAGGGACAGGCCAGCAAACACGTGCACACACAATGTTCTGTCACACACGGCATAGCAGGGTCTTGATGTGTTAACATTACAGGCTCCATAAATCTGACAGTAGATTTGTCATTAGCTAGATATGTCGGTGTTTCACTTACAGTTGTGGACAAGGGTCATTTTGGTGTCTTGGGAGGAATTAAGTGCTAAAAAATGTTCCTTAGCAGTCGACTGCAGTCTAAAAACAAACATGCTAAATGTGAACAGTTAAGCAGTGTCTTGTACTATTTTGATACAATATGTAGCTAGAACTAAACTTATATTCATTTATAAACTAAATACCTGAACTAAGAAAACATGCATTTCTTCCCAAAGTGATGAGAAGCTTAAATCGATCTTAGCCTGCCTTATACAAGCCGGCTGCTGTAAGTCCAATGTGCCTCATACACCAAAGCTCAGTTAACAGTTATTATCTTTCAGAAAAGGATGGACAAAGTTTGTGTAAATCACCTGGTAATACCACAGTTACAAGATTGTCAACACTTTACCAGAAGATAAACACTTGTAAGTGGTCTTTAACAGACAAAACATAATATACTATTATTGCGAACCTACACACACTAATATGGGGCTAATGAACACAGAAAAGACAATGACTAACGTAACCATAAGATCATGAACATACACACAGACACACCGAATACGTGATTGTGTGTGTGTGTGTGTGTGTGTGTGTGTGTGTGTGTGTGTGTGTGTGTGTGTGTGACGACAGGTCTGCCTGGCTGTCTTTGATCTGTGTTTTATTAGGAGGCCTGAGGAAGATGCTGCTGAGATGGAAAACATGTCATGGAGCTAACACACTCCACAGGGAAGGTGTGTGTGTGTGTGTGTGTGTGTGTGTGTGCAAGTGTGTGTCTTTGAGTCTCAGCGTTTCTTTCCTCTCGATCCCACTGTGTTACAGTATGTGTGTGCGTGAGTGTGTCTGTGTAAGAGAGAGAGACTCCGCAATAATTAGGCCTGTCCCCTGCCAAAATGTGTTTGGTTATACAAGCCGGCATCCTGTTCTCTCAATGTGCGCAAATATTCATACTCATGCAGAGATGCAGTACAATGACACATACTCACAAAAGGACCTGGCAAACGTGTAAGTGTGCCTTATAAAACCGAGGAGCACATTCCAATCCCCACAGTCCGACTTTTTTTGCACAAACCCTTGACCCCCTCAACAGAGCAACAACAAGCTACCCTACGTAGGAACACACTACCCCGAATGACTTAAATACACAATGTAATGCAGAACATATGCTCTGAACAAAACAAGAATACATTTATTCACATCAAAGTCCTCTTTGTGGAAGTGTTTGTGTACATGTGTCTTTTCAGTTAAGTCACGACTACTCACACATCCAGACTTGTCCGATGGCACAAGATTAAATCGGACTGTACTGTATGCACTACTGTGTGTGTGTGTGATCCTTTTTTCTATCATCAAACCATATTTTCTGCATATATGTATGTATCCCGGTTACCATTTGCATGTCGGAGGCTCTACTGACCACTGCCTAAACCTTCACCTCTAGCCATCTGCACTTCTGTTTCTCTCTCCTCCAAACACTTGTGGCTCTCTTAGGTTGACAACTCATCCCCTGTAGGCATTTTCCCCCTCTTGCCCAATTGTACCCCATTGTACGTCCTTTTTCCTGTGCTAAGTAGCTACTCCACTTTTGGAGTATTTCCTCCCCTCCAACCCTTGACTTTTTCCTTCCATTCTCAGCCCCCTTTTTGTCCTTTATCTCCTCATGCAGGTAGGTACTTCAGGAAAGACAGGTAGGTATAGTACTTTACTAGAGTTACTCTTTCTTTCCCTCTGGTCCAGCCAAAGAGCCATTGTGTGTGCTGAGAGGCTCTGAGTGGCCATAGAGTGCGTCGGAAGGGATCGGTTTCAAGACAACAAAGCAGAGGTCTCGGACAGTGTCTCCTGCCTTGTTCCTAGCAGGCAGCGACAGCCTCACTACATGTCAGGCTGAGGAGGGAGTCTGTGTGTGAGGGCTTGTTATGTAGAGTGCATGTGTGCTTGTATGTGTGTTTGTTTTGTTCAACTAGCCTACGTCCCATGTGAGTATGAGTACAGAAAACAATGGAAAACCTATCTCTCTTGCTACATAAGTGTTGCAGGTATGACAGACGGGACAAAGTAGTGATTTATGGAGCGGTCTTGGATGAGAAAGACGGTGTCTCATCATAAAAGAGAGGCGACACCAGAGGATAGTTATACAGCGTAATGATGGGTCCTATAACAGAGAACGACACACAGGGGAAAAGGAAGAATAATGGAGCACACACACACACTGCCAGCTTTTCATCCTACTACAGTACAATGGGCCATGGTCTGACCTGTCACAGATTATTAATGACTGTTAATGTACACCGCTTTGTTATTTTTTGTTTGTGTGTGGCCCACACCCTCTGATTATACTAAGAACAGAACTAACTACCTTTCAGTGCACTGGGGGAGACGAGTATAATTTAATATTATTGTATATAAACTCATATTGTGTTGATACAATATAATTAAAAAAATGTTGTTATCACAATTACTGAGTCTGACTGAGCTGTGATTAAAAACTAATCAAATATGTGTTGTTGTTTGTTATATAAATATTAAGAGTTGGTCTTATGTAATGTGTAACAGTGGAACATAATTTACAGTGTGTTTACTTATATGTGTTATTGTGCATATCGTGATGTATCATTGAAATATTGGGGCTCATTATTGACCTTGATAACAGTTTCTGTGATATAATATTCTAAGATCACACAAGCTGTGACACCTGAGCAAATTCCATTGATTGAAGGCTTTGGGATGCAATTGAAAGCTCTGGAAAAAGGTAGCTAACTAACCCTGAGTTTAGAATATTTTATTACACAAATATTACCAATATTATGATAATGATTGTCAATGATACAGCCCAGCTCTATTGGCAATAACGCGTGCATTTGTATTACTAAGCTCACTTCCTCCTCCCTTTCTCCCCCCCCCCCCAAAAACCCAACAAAAACACCCCCCTTTTCTTTTTTTTTTTCTTTTTTTTTTTTTTTTTTTTTTTTTTTTTTTCCGGGGGGGGGGGGCAAGAGCAAGAGGGTGAAAAGGAAGGAAGAAAGAATCCCTTTTTAAACATATTGCATGATATGTCTCATACATCACCCATCCCTCTTCTACTTCACTCTGTCTGTCTGTCTGTCTGTCTTTCTTCCTTCCTCTCCTTCCTCTGGCGTCTCACAAACTTGTCCAAAAAAAGAGATCCCATTACATGCCATTATACACACTCAGCCTCTTTCTCACATGCACACACACATTAATACAACAAAGGACAGAGAGTGTGGGGGGTGTTGTGGGTAGGGATCAGAGATGGTGGAATGGCCATTGTGTAGGTAGATTAGATAAAAAAACACTAATGCTATTAAGCTGATGGTCTGAAAGCCGCAGTCACACACTGACAGCAACTCGGGGGAATACACACCCGTCCCTGATGGCAGACAGAAGGAGCCGCTGACACATCAGAGCCAGGGATCAGGTTTTCTGCTTTTGTGTGTATGGCTCTATATCGGAGCTAAAAGCTACATAACCAGGTAGCGTGTATATTTGTATCACCAAGCCTGGGAAATCTCAGTGTGATTCAAATTTGCTCCAGACATAGATTCCCTTTCAAAGAGGACAGGGTCACACTTAGTGCAGTCTACTAGCAGTGCCCTTGCCCCATGCCTTCCCCCTTCAGCTTGGGCTCAAAGTTGTAAAGGCGGCAAAGTGTAGCGTCAGCCATGTACGTCAGTACATATGCATGTGTGCACGCGTGTTCCCAGTCTCCAGTGGGACAAATGGATCCAGATGGGAACTCTGGAATCACATTCCCTACAGGAAGCTATCCACCTGATCACAACACACACACACACACACACACACACACACACACACACACACACACACACACACACACACACACACACACACACACACACACACACAACACACACACACACACACACACACACACACACACACACACACACACACACACACACACAGATTAGGTTCCCTGTGCTCTGGAATGTGTGTGTATGTGAACCTGTCACTACTGCCAGGGGAGTTGTAGCAATCGGTAAGTCATCAGTGCATGCATGACGACTTTTGTTCATCATAGAGCCAACATATGATCCACTCGCCTAGCAGGCTTGAGCTTTACGCATGTAACTGAGCTTTTAATCAATGGTATATTAAGGGTGTGGCGTTATGATGTAGATAATTGCCTGGGATTTTTCTGCTTCTCTGGTGCCACTTTCACAACAGCAGGGAGAATCAATTTGCTACAACCAAACATGCCAGCTTTACTACACAGACTACAGCAATGTATTATGTTACATGTTCACTGATAGAGATGATAAACATGCTTGTCTGAGTGTAAACTGGGTTTGTACACGCCATATACGCACACATCCACACTAGCACAGTGATCTGATCTAACTTCTATCCAAGAGGCAAAGTTTCTCTCAAACATACAACAGCACGGTTGAACTCAATGAGGGTGTGCATTATATACCTTGTGGCATGGTGTATAGCGGAGTTGATGCTGTAGGAGCAGGATCTCATGGTCCTTTTTCAGGAACCGCTTTTAGGAAGTCTAGTTTTTCCTGCATTTTGACCACATGAACCTGGTTCCAGTTTTGTTTCCTGGACCGTTTTCCCATGCACAGAATGTCACAGATTTGTCAAACACAAGTATCAAAGTGCAACCATCATGAAACACTCAAGCACTTGTTATCACTATAATATAGTGTTATACTGACATGTATAACAACACAAAATTCCCAACTATAATCAAACCAGACACTAGGCAAGTGAGTGAACCTACATTTGCTAATTGCTGTCAATGTGGTTACATATTAAAAGGTCCCATGACATGAAAATTTCACTTTATGAGGTTTTTAACATTAATATGCATTCCCCCAGCCTGCCTATGTCCCCCAGTGGCAGGTGTAAACAGAGCCCTGGGTATCCTGCTCTGCCTTTGAGAAAATGAAAGCTCAGATGGGCCGATCTGGAATCTTGCTCCTTGAGGTCAAGATTAGGAGCAAGATTATTATGAGGTCATAAGGAGCAAGGTTACCTCCCCTTTCTCTGCTTTGCCCGCTCAGAGAATTTGGCCCACCCATGAGAGACAGATATTGGGCCCTATCTTGTACCCAGCGCAATTGCCTTTGTACACCGACGCATGTATCATTCCTATTTTGACGACGCACAGCAGACTTTTCCCTCCACAGACGCACGGCGGTAAATTAGGGAATGCATTTGCGCTCCCGGCAGCAGTTCAGCAAAAAGAGGAGGCGTGTTCCGGCGCAAACGTTCCCTGGTGCCATTTTGCAGTTTCAGAAAACAATTCCGCCACAGACCAGGAAAAACCTGGTCTAAAGTCAGTGGCGCTAGTCTAAAGTTAGTGGCGCGTTATTCAGATGCTATTTTAGGGGCGCATGCTTGGCCATAATGTGGCATACACTTTGCTTCTTTCATCTACACGGAGGCAGCAGTTCCCATTTTTGCAAACCATACAAAATTACAAGGAAAAATATTACTGAAAATGCGCTTCAGGTGTTTGGATAGGTCAGGAGGCATTTTACAATACAGTCCTCAAAAAGTCGCAGCATTCTTTGTGGCTTGTTGTGTTTTACACAACATTTCCATGAATCATGGACGTGTTGATGACATAAATGAGGAAATATTAGAGGACCTAAGGAGACGTAATGTTGAACTATGGCGGGATTAGACACTCCGGTGGGATCTGCTCCGGGAGTGGCAATGCGTGATGCGCTCCTGGTGGAGCGGGTGGACGGAGATGGAGTGGGGGGAGGAGGAAGGAGGAGGAAGCAGGTGGTGCGTTTGGAGGCCCACGCTCCATGGCTGCAGCAATCTTCTCCAGACGTGAGGAGATGCGCCCGAGAGGCCACAGCAACATCGCCACCCGGTCAAGATGGGCATTTATTACTTTGCCGCATCCCGGACAGCTCCCGCTGGCGTGCGCCAGACAAATCCGCCGTCATAATAGTAATCCGCCATGGAACAAGCGCGCCTGCTCTTAAAGGGAATGTGAGATTACGCTCTGATTGGTTAATTGCATGTTACGCCCAAACCACACCTAGCTACTTCAGACCAACCCATTTTAGATTTGCGTCGGGCGCAAGAGTCATTTATCCCGCCGGTATAATAGCAACAGCGCCCGAGATCCACCCACAAAGCTACTTGCGTTTCATGTTTGATACTTGCGTTTCAGATCATTAAAATAGGGCCCATCATGGCTTTCAAACGAGCAAAGTGGCAGTTGGTCAAGGCCACACCCCCACCCTCCACCTTGCCCCCCCTCTCTCCTCCTCAATAGCTACAGACACAGAAATGGCACATCCTAAGGAAAGCTCATTGTGGGACTGGCTCTAGTGGCTGTAATTCTGCACCAAGGCTGAATTATGGGAAAGAGCCTTCAGATACAGTATTAGGGGACCACTAAGGCCTATATAAAAGCATCCAAAGAGCACCATGTCGTGGGACCTTTAAAGCAGAGAAATGACCCAGAAAATAGTGATGTGCGGATCGATACTAAAGTATCGATATTTGCGATCCCAACGTCTCCTGCTCTAGTATCGATTCTCTTATAAAAAGATCGATATTTAAACTCAGTAATTTGGAGTGAGTGTTTATGTTATAAGTAACTTGCCACCAGAAAAATTATATCCGGTTAGAGGAAGGAACTACTTCTCCTTCCGTCGGTCAGTTGTGTGTGCACTGCGGCTCTGTGACGGAGCCGGCCGCTGCAGCAGCCCTTCTTTAATTTCCCGCTACGAAGAAGACTGCAGACTGCAGTCTGCACAGGAGTGTGTGGAAAGACAGTGAAATACAGTGGTAACACTACAAACCTCGCTAAACATCTGAGTCATAAGAGTGAATATAATGATATAATATAGCGTCAGTCTGAGGAAGAGGTCCAGGGCGAGAAGACGCAAGGTGCTAGGACATACTTCAATCAGTGAGTCATTTGGCAGCAGCGGCAGAAGTTATCCAGGTACAGGGAGATAGCGTGATAGGCGTTATCACTGACTGTGGGAAAGTTATTCACGTCTGTTAAGGCTTTAGTTTTTTAATGTTCAAGAGTTCCCCGGAATCCCAGCATTCTTACAACAAGCTAACAGAAAGCAGTTTGTTCTGAGATTTTCTTTATAATTAAATAATATGAGAGTAGTTTATTGTCTTGTCATTATGCAGCTATAATTTGGAATTGGTAAGCCTACAGCCTACTTTTTTACTTTACTTTCAACTAGTTGTCACATCACACTACAAATAAAATACGTAAAAAGTATTGGTATCGGTATCGGCAATACCAGCCTGGGTATTACTTGGTATCGGATCGAATAGGAATTAAGTGGTATCGCACATCACTACCAGAAAAACATTGAGGAGACTAGATCATCACTCCTTTGGAGACAGGTGTCTTGGTTTTTTGACATTTTCCTTCTTTCCTCTTATCGCTTAATATCTCGATTCCAACATGTATCTACATTTTCAGTCAATCAACAGTGTGTTGTCTCGTTCCATGCTATTATTATTATTTCTCAAACCAAGTAAGTCTTTTAAATCTAAGTGTAATAGTCCTATTCTTAAAATGTCTTGAGAAACTCAAACATGAATATGCTAAAAGGAACAGTTTGTTATTTAGTCCCTCAGTGTTGTTTCTGGGGCTCCTTAGTTCCTGGGCGAAAAATTATTTTCTTATGAACAAGTGCCAGGACAGAAAAATGTGTGATGCATATTGTTGAAATTAACATGACAAGTATACTATAAATGGAGGCTCCCGCTGAAGTCCAGATTCAGCAGTTTACATCATGGTCATATATTATAACTTACACATTGTTTAGTTCATCACAGATGGTTGAGAAACTTAAATTGTATGTTTTCGTGAAAGTGAGAAAGAGAAAGCATAAAGCTGAAAGTCTGTGTGTGTGTGTCTGCACTTGCTAAGGTCCTCTTTGGAAAATTTGATTTTTTTCCCCTTAATGCTAGATAGGTGAAAAGCCAAGAAACAGCCCTGGCCATATATGACTATCTCCTGCACTCATTTTTCCCTGCCCTCCCTTTCTGCCTTTTTTTCCCCCCACATTGATATCTGACCTGCACTATATTAAATCTGTTAAGCACATTCCATATTTTGGTTTTTTTAAACCTGCTGAGGAGACTGGCTTGTATTACACACTGTGTGTCTGTGTGAGTGAAATGTGTGTTGCTTATGGAATGAGTGTATTGAACTTGCCTTGGTGAAAAACACAGAGAGGTGAGTTTCACTGCCAAGGATCCAAATAGGGAACTTTGGAGACTTGAGGAATGCCCCGACCTGAGAGAGAGAGAGAGAGAGAGAGAGAGAGAGAGAGAGAGAGAGAGAGAGAGAGAGAGACACACACACACACAGAAAAGGAATGTATAACAAATAAGTGTCTATTTTCAGTCATTTTCTTCAGAAATCTGTAATTGATTAAAGTTTAACATACCTCTTTTTCATTAAGTACATTAATATTTGAACAGAGATTACATGTCACAGTATATAAACAGCAATTGTATATCATCAATGTTAATTTTCAACTCATTTTCACTAGGATCTTTTCTTATTAGTCGTTAGCTCTTCTTTATATGCAGCTTTAACTTGATTTTTCAAGTTGATTTTTAACAACAATAAACCAAATATATGAACAGTGTACATATGAGCAGACCGCTCCATATTTGAAAGAGTTGATCTCTTAAATCACTCTTAACAGCCCTCTTTGGCAACCATGTAGTTGATTTAAACATATTACTGCTGCTTACTTTACACATATTTTCACACAGGAGTTCGCACTGTCGTTGGTGTTCACACATTGGATATGTCCCACATCTTAGAGTCACAAGCAAAAATGAGCATTTGTGTTTGTATTTGTATTCCTAGCACTCTATAGGCTTATACAGTGGGTGTCCATCTCAATCCATAGGGATTCTTCATCAAAAAATAAAAATCCACAAATACTCATATTTATTTAAAGGGGTGATAGAATGCAAAACCTGTTTTACCTTGTCATAGTTGAATAACGACAGTTCGGTCGGTAAATAGGACATACATAGAAGCTCAAAATCCCATTGACACCCCTTTACTATGAAAATCTCAGATTTTGAAACTGCCGCTGAAAACGGGCGAATCTCAACAAAGCTAGAAGCTTACGTAAGCATCCCAAGACCTGTACCTTTGTCACGCCCATGGATGTATTAAGAGACCGGTCAGGCCCCAACATTTACATAGGTTACACAACTGACCTGAGATCAGGTAGTCTTCTGAATCTAGGTCGCGCAGATCTTTCCATTACAAAATTCACTTCTGAAACTTTTTTATGCGAGAAATCAACTATGTAGAGGTCAAATATGGGCCGTTTTACGAAAATGTATGTCTAATTGCAAATTTTGTCCGACTGTGTGTCGGAGTTCAGCGGCCAGTGCTGCCTGGGTTGCTGCCTCGCCGCCTGGCCTGCCGTGAGGTAGATTGAGCTCTGTCACGGCTGGCAGCCCACGGCACTCCATACCCGCGCAAAGTCACCGTTTTTTTTGGGTGAATGGACTACCAAACGCCTGGACAGAGCTACAGGGCCTGCAGCTCCCCTCTTCCTGCTAAATGCCTGGTGTGTGTGAGTGAGAGCGCGGTCAGCGAGCTTGTTACGCCAGCAATCTCTTACCACAGGTTCCAGTTACTCTTATAATGTGTGTAATTATAATGTGTTGAGTTATTTAAACAAATGATCGGTGAAATAAACGCCTCTTGTCCGTGAGTCTCATTGATAGAGCCTAAATGAAGCTAACTAGCTGTAATCTGTACACATAGGATTGAAGGGACAGTCGCAGCTAACGAAACCCCTAGCTAGTGTTCCCAAAAATTCATTAAATTGAAATCTGACACCATTGTTAGCTTTGTAAGACCTTGGGATAGCTGTTATATAGCTAAGTGCTGTGACGGAATTCAAACTGTAAATATAGCTAGCTACTATAGTTATGCCGAAAGTGTAGCTAGCTAGCAGCGATCTTTTCCCATTGTATTGAATGGAACATATAGCTAGCTAGCTGCTCCTCCTAACAAAACGCCTGACTTTCATAAAAATGCCTTACATTAAAAACGGACACAACCTTAGCTTTGTAAGACCTTGGGGTAGCTAGGATATAAGTGCTGTGACGAAATTCTAACTGCAAATATATTATAGTTATGCCGGCAGCCCGCTGAGCCCAGGTAGTGCAGTAGCTAATCCACAAAGGGTGACTTTGCCCTGGGTATGGAGCCGAGCAGGCTGCCGCTTTCTCGTCAGACTGTGTGAAGCTCCTAAAGTCCGACACGTCTTACCAAATTTGCAATTAGCCATCAATTCTGTAAAACGGCCCATATTTGAGCTTTATATAGTTGATTTCTAGCATAAAAAAGTCTCAGAAGTGAATTTGGTAACGAAACATTGCAGTGTCTGGAATATGAGATTCTGTCGCGTCTCTAATGTGTGTGAATGGGGATTCGCTCAACCAATCAGCGTGCGTCTCTAATGTGTGCGTATGGGGATTCGCTCAACCAATCAGCGCTTGTCTCTAATGTGTGTGTATGGGGATTCACTCAACCAATCAGCGCGCAGCTCATCTAAATATTCATGAGCATACCATATTTGGAAGAAAAGCTCTTGTTACAAAACACAGGGATGCATAAAGGCCAATAAAATATCAACCAGGCCATTTTCAGCCCAACCAATGTTACATACCCCATTAGGAGACCATAAGGAACAGTGTGAAATACCATATATAATCATTCTATCACCCCTTTAATATGGAAAACCATTTGCTCGTACTTTGCATTATGTTTTAAGGAACATGTAGGTGTCCGTACCTTGCAGTAGCGTAGTGATTCCATAAGCGTAAGAAAGCCAACTGATGCCTGTTTATGAATACCATGCAGTTCTACAAGATGGGGAGAAAAGAGAAAAACAACATGAGAATTAGTTAAATGATGTCAAACTGGCATTAATTTCTGCCTTTTGTGCATTGCTGTGAGATGTAAGAATGAATGCCCTCTGGTGGGCATGGTTTCAATCTTGGGCCACAAAACTGAGTTCTGTGAGTGTGATATGTGTCTGTTGTGTGAATATGGCGTGTTTGTGTGGGTATGCAGTAAGTTCTTGGAAGTCTTACTCATGCCAGAGCACTCCCTGTCTCCATCCCAGACATTAGAGACAGCGTGGCCACTTACAAGGAGGTTCACCAGGCTCTGACTGGAAAAATAGAAAAGAAAGGAGACATTACAGTTTCTGAAAAAACATAAGATACCCTGTACCCTTAATCACACAAAAAGGACATTGCAGTGATCTATAACTTTCTGTGTCAGTCTAACTGATGAGGACAAATGATTAAGAGAGGTGTTTGTATACCTGCCATGGCCATGCACAGGATCTATGAGAGGCTCCATTGTGTCCTGGATCTCATTTCTTATATTCTCTATGCCCTGCACAGAGACGACCAGAAGAGACAAGTCTGCGTTGGATTTTAGTGTATTTGAACATTGATGCAACAAACAGGACAAATGACTTAACATGATAAAACATGATGATCAAAAGTCCATTAATAAAAAGGAAAATCTTTGTGTATTTCTTCTTATTTGAATATCACTTCATTCAAATTACTTGATAAATACGGCAACATCACCAACATCATAATTTCCAATCAGTATTTCATATTTCTATTCATCTCTCTATCTAGCTATTTCTTATTTTTACTGTACCTTGGTGAGGATGACAGAGTAGAGGAAAAGCAAGACTCCACAGCACCCCCTCCAGGTGTGGTAGAGAGACAACACCTCTTCTCTGAGACCAGACACTGACATTCCAGTCCGCTTACTGCAGGAAGGGAACAAAGGTTAGGTTGAATTATGTAACACTCGAAAGACAGAAGATTTGTTGGGTTAAAGGATCAATAAGATGTATTAATTGTATTTGTCACGCCAGGTTGGTAAAGATAGCTTTCGCAAATAGGGCAGAAATCAATTAAATGCATCAGAAGGCAAAGTAAAATCAGATTTTGTTTATTTGGAGCCACTACTCTCTTTTGCTCCACCCTGGAAAGCTCGCTAGAGAAGATGTCTGTCTTAGTTAGCATGCACTTATTTAACATGAGTCAGCACTGCTTTTTGCTGACTGTGGTCTCAGCTGCCAGTATGCTGTGTGATGAAATTTCAATATTCCTCTGGCAAACGCAGCCTTGCATACACTTAGTTTGTGCATGTGTGACAGACAGTATGTGTGTAAGAAAGGTAGTGAGAGGTAGTTTTTTTTATTAGGCAATCAGTGAAAGCTCTGAGTCAGCAACTTGAGAGCAGTGTGAAATAGCTAATTCAATGTCAAAGCCAATTCTTGCGGAATAGATGAATCAAATACCACCCTTCCACTCCCCTCCCCTCTGCTGATACTATCTTCTGAGAAATATGTAGTTCTCTATCCCAGTACTGCCTATTGTAAAACAAGGATTTGTGAGGTCTTAATCCCTCCAGAACCCCACAGTATTATGTAATGTCAAGATTATCTGCTTTGTGGACAACACATGAGTACAAAGATGCAAGGTGTTATCTGCAGCGAGAATATTAAGTGTCACTTACTGGAGAACACTGTGAAATCGCTCAAAGCCAAGGACCTCAACAGCCAAAGCAGCTAGGCACAAGAAAGCATACATACAGGGTGTTATCAGAGCATGGCATGGAAAAAAACTACACACTGTCAAGTAGTTCATCATTAAACCTAACTATTTTTTTTTTTTTTTTTTTTTTTTTTTAAATGGTAAAGACGAGGCTTGTCGGATAAGTGAGCCTGAATGTGACAGATGTAGGACTCACTGGGTTGCTGTTCCTGTGGCGGCTGGCTGCTCTCTGGTGCGGCCATGTCCTGCATTTGTGACTGTGTCTGTGTAGTAGTATGTGGGCTTTGTCCCTTGGCCCACGTCACCAGGCAGAACCCTGTAGAGGGGCTGGAGCAGGCAGACTCCAGGATTTCACTCAGTGTGGAACACAGTGCTGTTTTCTGCTCCTCTTCTAACATATAACAGCATAAAAGATGCATGATTTAACAAGCCACACATAAATCAATAGCAAACAATGATTTGGATTTCCCTGTCTACCTGTCATCTGTCTCCAGTTGGAACTTTCTCTGTTGAAGAGAATGTTCTTTAAGAGGAAAGCCTGTAAAGAAACACAAACTGAGTTTCAGAATTTGCAAGAAATAGACTTGAGCCACAAGTAAACTTGTGGAAGGTGTACATTTTGAAAGAGTGCAATGTTGTAGACTAAATCGTCCCATTCCCATTTAAGAACTACCACCCGCTGAGCATGTAGGAGGTCTGTGAGGGCTCAATAGGGAATATGCTGGAAATTGACACTTGGCCCTGATAAAACTGCATGCTGATAATACTCTAGGTGGAACTAGAGCATACCTGGACAGGCGCAATAACAGCACAGGGTCCTCCTTCAAACTGCTCCAGTGCGGTTTGCTCATTCTCACAAAAAACAAATCCTGTGGTAAAGACACAGGCAAGACAACCTTAAAAATGTTCAAAGCAGAAACAAATAAGTCATTATTTAGACAATTTTACAATGCACACATTAGAAAGCCACATGTGCATGCATGCTCACATCTAAGGCCACATAGCAAATTCAGGCTAAACTCTAGAGAAGGAGTGATCATGTGCAGTATTCATAGTAACCACAACAGCAGGGTATTTTGCTGCTTATCTGACCTTCAGCTAAAGGCGTCGATCTAATGAAATAAATTACCTACATTTTGGTTGTACTATTTTGGTTAGAATTATAACCTGGATACACTTTGCTCTCCACTGCACATGGGTGAACAACCCTGTTTTTGAGTAAAATGTGGTGTGTTTCCAGTTCTGCAAAATCACTTTCATTCATGTCAGTAGACTGAGACAAAGCATCATACCTTGGGTCCATCTACGGAAGATGGAGGCAGACACTCCTCCACTGGAGGGTCTCCCCCAAACCAAATCCACCACCTCTTTATTTAACTCCGACATGACAATTGTTTAATGCTGGTGAGTCCACAAACACAAGATAGGTCTCTTGAGGCCAACTTGCAAGCTCTTTCCTAGGTTGATAGTCCACTTCTCTCGGCAGATTGTGCCTGTGGCATTGGCCACAAGCTACCTGTGTTGCACAACACAGACTGACTCTAGCGGCTGGAGGCAAACTGGCGGGTAGGAATGACATCAACGTAGCCACACCAGCCTGCAAAGTACAGAAGCATACGCTAAGGTTACTGTCATAAGGGAACACAAGCACCGATAACTTAATTACATATCTAACGCGACAATGGCGCAACATAGCTAGTTTATAGATCAGTGTGACGTTAATGCTAGCTATATACTCGCTCGTATTATTAACAAACGAGAAAGCTAACATTTACGTTAACGTCACATAGTAAACGTTACCAGGATGGTTAGTAATAGAAGTAACGTTGCTGACAGCAGGATAACGTTAGCTAGTTTTTTTGTGGCGTTGTTACCTTTTTAAACTGTTGTGAAATAACTATAACGTAGCTAGGTTTTAAGAGCTGAGATGGCTTGGTAATGTCAGCAGTTAGCATTAGCATTACCACTAGCAGCTAATATTTCACTGCTTTGTCATTCAATTTCTTCTCACCCTGCTGCGATGCCGAAAAGTTGTTGTATCAATTCATAATATTTTCCATTAGTTAGATAACGTTAAAGCCTAATTACCTTAATACACAGTCGAGTATTGGTATTCCGTATTGATTATATATTTTGGTAGCAATTTCATTATCAACAGCAGCGTCTCTGTCATTCGTTTATTTACAACAGAATTGTAAAAAAAAATCATGCATTTGACGTGACTGCCCATTGGTTGAAATCCAGAAAGCAACCCATACGTCAAGGGGTACAGCTTCAACGCGTTACCTCAATGGACAACAGGCTTGTCAATCGTATCGAGCACCCGCCCACAAACACGGAACCGTTTAATTCGTTTAAAGCCCGCCTTAAGCGCCTGGGAGAAATAAAATATGAATGGGATTTTAAGGTTACTTCGGTGTTAAAGCATACGTTTAAAACACGATGTCTAACAATATCGGACTGTATACATGTCCTATTTTGCTTTAGTGTAATAAAGGTTATTTCAGAACCGTTAATATTTTGTCCACTATCTCTCTCCGTAGCAGCCACACAGTCACTGCTTAGGGCATGCGCACTGCACTCGTAGCGCAACTGAGCTTGCTTTCCACGCGTGTAGATTCCATACTGTCTGGTAGATTCACACTTTGTGAAAAGTCTGTTTAGAGGACAAATTGTGAAAATATAAGCTGTATTTTTCACCACTATGGGAGGACAGGCAAAGGGAAAAAAGAAAAGCAAGCCGAAGAGGAAGGAGAACCGCCCAAACAGTAATTTTGTTCAGTGGTCCAACAAATTTGCTAGCTAGTTATTTACAGTATGTAACGTCAACCTCTCAGACAGCAGTTAGTCGAAATTTACCTGATGTGCTTTGATTTAAACTCTTTCGACTATTAGCCTAAATGAGACTAAACTAACATTGACTCTCCACTTATTTAATCACAGCAGATGCAGGGTTTGTTGGATTATCACCTCAAGAAAGGATGAAACTAAGAGTACATGAAAAAGCCAAGAAGAAGACAGCTGAGAAGTACTCTGTGCAACAGCTACTAGAGAAGGTGATATTGACAAGATACTGTATTTCCAACAATACACGGCCTACATTTTTCTTGCCTTTCGAAATGTATTTTTTGTTCAGATCATCTGCTGCATGTTTGTTATTATGTTGTGTGATCATTTGTTGTACAGACAGAGGAATGCATGGACAGTTTTGACTTTGAGATGGCTGGTCTTTTCTGTCAACGAGCCCTGGATGTGGACTCCACCAACCTGCTAGCTCTAGACATGCAGGGACACATCTGCTCTGAACTAGGAGACACACAGAAAGCTAAAGGAATATCCTTTGTTCAGGTTTCGTCTTTCTTGTTGCGTGTAACTCAGTCATTTTATTTAAGCACTTTTATATTTCCATGTTGATTGAGTGGAGTGAGCCTCCTTGACCAATTATCTCTAAGCTTTTCTGCGTGCAGTGGAGCTGAGCCCAGATGTAGGCCACAGTAAGTATATGTACCTGGGACAAATCCACACAGGCCAGGAGGCTGTGGACTACTACACTAAAGGAATACAAGTCCTTCTGTCGGCATTGGACAAACAAGTACAGACCACAGTGAGTGCACTCCCATACACACTCACATTCCCTCTGTGGTTATAGATATTCTACATCAACTTACATGTTTGGGTAATTGTATATATCTTCACAAGAGGGTGCTGTTGAACAATATATGAAATACTTTTCTATCTATCTATCTATCTATCTATCTATCTATCTATCTATCTATCTATCTATCTATCTATCTATCTATCTATCTATGCAGGCATACATGTCACCTTGTCATAACAAAGGTCTATCTAATTGTCAGGAAAAAAAGGGAAGAAAAAGGGAAAGTTCTCTGCGCTTCTGCAGACCACAACAATCCGGTGCAACCAAGGCAGGACACAACAGTATAAAATAGCAAAAAATTGCAGCTGCAACACAGATTCTTACTTGATGGTTTTATTTCTTAAGGTGCCTAACAGTGGGCTTCATTGCCCATTCTCTCCAAGGACTGTGATGAAGCTGTAACCTTACATTGAAACGTTAGTCACTGTTATGCACCTTAAGAAATAAAACCATCAAGTAAGAAGACATCTGTGTTGCAGCGGCAATTTTTTGCTAATCTATCTAGTTGTATCAGTTCAACTGAACGACCATCAATAAATTCATCACATTATAGCGGACATAGTGCATAGTTATTATGGTTACCTGTAGTATTACCGTCCCTCATGATTAATTACTTATTCTTAAAAATGTAAGCACCATCATGTTACTCACATACAGCAATGACAGACAACTGTTCCTCAGTTAAAACAATACAAAATTCAACACTGATACAGGTGGGACACAATTATCAAAATAGGGTCTAGCATGTCTACATTTTGAATATCTTCAAAAGAAGACCACATATTTGATTCAAGTACTCCTGTATTTGGAGACATAAGGCATAATTACAAAGTGATTCTGCATCTGATGACTTTCTCAAACACTTCAGACGTTCTCTGAGCTTATGTGTGGATCATTCCAGCACTGAACTGACAGGGAAGTTTGATGAGTCCAGAGGATTTTTTTTTTACAGCTTTTCTTTTGATTTTGGATACTCTTTTGTTTTCCCTGTTCAATAGTAAAAAAACTACTAACTAAAGAATTTCCCCACGTTACCTAAAACCTTTGCTCAAAGTAAGTATGCATCCAGAGAATATAATATATAATATAAGTATACAGGGCACATAATAATATAATAATAATAATAATAATAATAATAATAATAATAACCCTGTAATATTAAATTAGAAATAATCTGATAGGAAAAAAGTAAGGCAAAAGGGGAAAATATAATATAATTCCGGTGTTTAATTAATCTAAGTGACTTGTTTTATCCAATTGAATTCACAAATTGTATAACTTTCATTATTTCTTATTTGTCATTGGTGTAATTTTAAATGACTTCTTACAGTAATTATAAGAAATAGCATGAAAATGTTTGACTTGACAGCCTCTATTATTTTTTTTATAGCAAATGTTCTATATAACAAGCAAAAGGCATGAGCTATTATGTATAATTCAAATCCATGTAGGCCTTTTTCATTTTATTATTTACACCTGTGCTCTTTCTGCTGTGATATGTCAAAATGTTCTCCGTAATACTCAGATGGAGAATCTCTGGGAATATAGGGAAGGTGTAGGTGATGGCGCAGTGGATATCACACATTCCTTTGGTGTGGGAGATCTGGGTTCGATTCCCACTGTGGTACATTAACCAATGTGTCCCTGAGCAAGACACTTAACCCCTAGTTGCTCCAGAGGTGTGCAACCTCTGATATATAGCAGTTGTAAGTCGCTTTGGATAAAAGCGTCAGCTAAATGACATTTAATAATGTAATGTAAAAGTTGTGCAGTGTTTTCTTTTAATGGGATCATTTAATTGTTAAGTAAAAAAATGTGCATGTCATGTTCAATTTCTTTTGATATACTTAACAGAACTTTTGATATCTTTCAAGACATCTGCCCTCTGCTCTATAAGCAGGCTCAGGCCGGAGCTGCTGCCCCACCAGATGAGGACACCGAGCTCCCCACAGCGAAGGATGTTTGTGTAGCCTACTGCTCCATGGCCGAGATTTACCTAACAGACCTCTGGTACCGGAGCAGTTATAGTCTTGAGTCTTATAAACCTCATTTCATGTTACTGCTTTGGTAATGAGTGGACGTTTTTGTTTTTTTTTTTTTTTTTTTTTTTTTTTTTTTTTTTTTTTTTTCTCTCTCTCTCTCTCTCTCTCTCTCTCTCTCTCTCTCTCTCTCATGTAGCATGGAAGAGGGAGCTGCAGACAAGTGCAAAGATTTCATTGAGAGAGCATTACAGTATCGCCATGACAACCCTGAGGCTCTACAGCTCATGGCAAGTTACCTGTTCAGTACAGAGAGAAACCAGGTCAGTCCACGCACACACACAAACACATTTTTAAGGTTATTTTTGGGGCATTTTAGGCCTTTATCATATAGGATAGCCGAAGACAGGAAAGGGGGAGAGGCGGTGGGGGGTGGGGGATGAAATGCATCAAAGGGTCGTAGGTAGGAATCAAACCCACACCTGCTGCTGCTAGGACTGAGCCTCTGTACATGGTGCGCATTGTCAATCAGGTGAGCTACCAGAGCGCCCCACAAACACGCACACATGATGAGTTATTGCCACAGTAAAGCAGGAATCTGCTGAGTTAATTATTCTGAGCAAATTGAATTGTATGCCATTAATCAGCAGATGGACACTTGCATTAACATGTACACACACAGACAGGTCTATGCTGATAGGAATGTTAATTACTGGGCAGATCATTGAGGTCATATAGTCATCTTATAAATGAAAGAGAGATGAGAGAGGATATATTGGACTCAATTTGGAAAAGATGCCACAAGAACTTTGCAGTATGGAGCATCTGACAATGATTTTGAAAGAATTTCATAATTATATTTTCTCACTTAAAAAAATATTTCATTATTTTCAAGTATTGTTGCTTTAGCAACCGTTATTAAAGGCAAACAACATTCAAGGCAAAACCTTTCTGTAAGAAAATTATGTGGAGCATGTTAAAGAATTCGTACCATTTTTTTTTGCAAGAAATTCAGTAGTGTTAAGATGTTGCAATCTGTGAATTATTCACTAATGTATCTTTACGTTGAATAAAACACATGATTATCATCCATTTACAGTTCTCTTATATTGTATAATAAAATGTGCTTCATGCTTGGGATTTCATGTGTAAGGTATAATAACACTATTGTGTGTTTCTTGGAAACCATTTAATAGAGAGGGTAAAATCATAGTGAAAATTGTTCACAGCGATGTCTGTGGATTATCCTGAGAAACCTGTGCATTGTTAATGGAAAGGCATTTGTCTTTTCATATAATTTTTTTTAATGCTGTGAGCACCACTAATAAAATTACCTCTTTTGTATTGGCAATGTGATATACACCTATAATGCAAACTGTCATCAAAAATTATTCTTCATGCTCTTACATCAGCAAACTGAAGAAAAACAAAGATGTTCTGTCAGGCTGAAGTGGCTCTGTAATATTAGTTGTGAGCTGTAGGGGTCAGGCTGGCTCCAGCCACACTTCATAGCATCCCACATCCAGCAACAGTCTATTTTGGGTTACTTTAGTAATAATTTTGAAAACAATAAATAACATTGACCTCCGATTAATCAAAAGGTCATTGACATCTATGGAGCACTTAGGATACAGCGTGTAAACAAAACTTAAACAAAATATTTCCCTTTTTAGTCGATTTCTGTGTCTTAAGTTCTTTAGTAGAATTTACATGTACATGCATTTTGCTGTATTCAGGAAGGCAAAGAATACCTGTTGAAGAGTGTTGCATTGTGGCTACCTATCCAGAAACAGAGTGCAGCGTCTTCCAGCACAGAGGAAGACATGCAGGTGAGTTGGAGGCGCTCTTAGTATTTTTTAGACAGCAACCAACGCTCATAAGATCCCAGTTTTATTTTTAAAGCACTTTCAACTAACAGGATTGTCACAGTGTGCTTTGCAGGGAGCACAAATATAAGGACACCAGTAGAGATAAAAAGTAAGAGATAATGAAACGAAGGATAATAAAAAATTAAAGATGGAACAAGTGTGTGTCTGTGTGTCTATGTGTGTGTCTGTGTCTGTGCGCGCCAGAGCGGATATGAAAGCACAAGGCAAAACCAGGAAAGAGTACAAAGGAAGTAAGCAAATTACTACAGGGAATTTGGCAAAGAGGAAGAATAAGCTGTAATGTCAAAGTAAGGATGTGTTCTAAATAATGCCAAATAAATGGCACCTGAGTTTACATTCAAATACTGAGCAAATGTGATATAAGGGCTTGGGGTGATGATTTGAGAAAAAGATCCCAGTGGCACCACTTTTATGACTCTTATCTTCAGGTGCAGGTTGATCTGAACTCAGCCTGCCCACACTTTCGCTGTGATTAACAGCCACATTGCTGCAGAATGTTTTTGCACCTTGAAATTGGATTGTGTTATTATCAGACAAAGGAAGAACCATGTTTGTGTTAACACTGTAGAGGTGACAGTGTTGTCTTCTTTCTACAGAATGAGATTCCACCGTACGAGTCTCGCGTCACCACAGCCAAACTGCTCATTGAGTCTGAGGAATATGAGGTAAAATGCGCTGTGCTCGTACACTCTGCTGTTGTTCTGTTTATGTGTCATGGTGGGAGGGCGGCCTGACATTTGTCTGTCTGTGTGTGGCATGCGTTTGTGTACTTTCCTTTCTAGTGAATAGCGCTGGAGGTGGGAAGGCCATGCCTGGTCTTTATCCCCTCCAGAGTTCAGTGTCAATAATTGAAGAGTGGTATTTACAGAGAGGGACAGGGGTAAGGGGGCGAGGAGGGATGTGAAGAAAGGGAGGGAAAAATAGGAAGGAAGCTCTAGTCTGATGAATTGCTGCCATATCTGTGATACGGCACACTTCTAGATCACTCATCAATTTCCAGTATTAATGGCTTTGATTTTAGTGGCTCACTGCCTTCAGTGCAGTGCTAAAACTCCTAACAGTCATTAACGCTTGAAGTCATTTTCTGTGATTACTGCCACACCAACAGCGGTTCAGCTATTTTCCGTTGTGATCCAGTGATTAATTTGTAGTCACTCTTGTTGAGTGTTTTATGGTTATTACTGACAGGAAATGAGAACAGTGTCCTCCCCTACTCCCAAACGTGTGTGTGTGAGAGAGATGTGCTGTCAGGTGTATCAGTAAAATGACAATGTCTCGGTCTACAGTTTCTGACATGTCGTTTGTCTTCATCCTCCTGTTGGTGTCATCAAGCCTGAAATACAAACTGCACACATTGCACACAAAGAGTGCTTTATTTTGCTGTATGCATGCACACACATGTAATGTTGGTCATATTTGCTTTTAGCCATCAGCTATGTGAAAGTTTCTTACGGAAATTGAGCTTAAGGATGGAAGTGAAGTAAAAACAAGCTATTTTCTGGCCATCTCTCCCAGACTGGGACTTAGCCGGATTTGATAGGAACATCCTCTCTTCTCTTTCTCCTTCCTCTATTCCTCTGTCTCTCATGCACACACACTCACTCCTTTCTGTGCTCACTATCTCTCCTTGTGGACTATAAATCTATTCACAACTACAGTTCTGTGCTTCTAGTCTGTATTAGTTTGAAGGCTACCTTCTTAGCTGGGTGCCACAGTGCAACAATTTGCCTGTATTTTTTCATTATTGGCCTTTCAAACTGAGCCAACGCTTTTTAAAATATATATATATAATATAATATATATATATATATATATATATATATATATATATATATATATATATATATATATATATATATATATGCCAAAGAAACCGATTAAAACGTGTTTGTGTTTTCTGAAGCTGCATAGAGTATGTGGCTATTTCTGGTAAATAATAGTTTGTTTTAGAATAGAAAAAGTAGAACTACCATTTTCTTTGCCAAAAATCATTTCTCAGTCTCTGTTGGAGATTTTGTCTAATGAATGTCATTTGGGCTTGTAGCCTACATGGACTCCATTGAAGTTTGAATTGGAGAAAATTAGGCATTTGGCAAAATAATAGTGGGATTTCATTGGCCAAGTTATCTGGGGTGTATGACATTATCTTGATAGTTATTGGGGAAAAATCACTGTAGAGCACGATGTTGACAGATTAAATCCCCCAAAAAATGGTCATTTGGTGTTTTCCACAAAGGCTGTCAGTAGGTAGATGGCATCTTATTGTTTGTGATGACTTTGCTATGTGACAGTCCAAACCAGACTCTCACACATTAAACATATGACCATTGCTATCAGAAATAGCACCTCAGCCTTTTTTACTTGACAGTGTCTCAGGGTTTATTTTATTAAAGCCAGTTCATTTCTTATGACATTAATAGAGGCGGTCACCAATTCAGCGCAAGTGGGCAGCCTCTGCAATAGTAATGATAAACCCATAGTACGAATCATTGCGCATACATGATAATATAGTATGCTGGATAAACGATTTATAATGCAAATCTGTCAAGGCCATGACTTCCAACTGTTTTGAGGAAAATGCTTTTAAAAGACTGCTTTCCTTTCAATTTGTAAGCTAAGTGCACATGTAGTGTTCAAATGAAAGTAAATGTGGCTAAGAAAGTGGTTATTTTATGATACTTGAGTTAACTATGAGATAGGGTCAAGAGCACCGAAACCATCAACTGATGGTAAAAATGTTGCATTATGCACTTGTCTCATCATGCTCTTTGTAAATAAATTGGCTTTGGAAAAAACAGTGGGCTAATAAATTCTTGAAAACAAATGTTTCATGACTGCTCCTCATCTCTTCAGTCTTCTGTCGCAGCAGGACGTGGATCCGTGCCACAAAAAAAGCGGGGAAAGTAACCAAAATCACTTTTCAAGGCCTTTTTTCCGCCTTTTGATTGCTTTTGAGGAGAAACACTTGAATGCATGCCAGATGTGTCAGTGATTTCCGTAGCTGTAATGACAATTTAGTTGAAGCACACGATGGGTGCTTGAAAGCAGTATAAGTGGGACAACTGTGAAGGGATCATCCAGCATCTTGATGTTTTGTTTAAGTATTTCACAACTAGTTAATTAATAGATATATATTTCATAATTGTTTAATTGTTTTTAGTCATTTAACATTACAACTACAAAAAATTCAAAGCCTCTGATATGAGGGTATTTGCTGCTTTTCTCTGTTTTATGTCATTGTAAATTGAATATCTTTTTGTTGGTTGGAGAAAGAAAGCCATTTGAAGGCATTGCTGTAGGCAAATTGTGATGGGCATTTCTTCACTTTTTCTGATATTTTATAGACCCCACAAGTGCTTGAATGATTGGTTGATCTCTCCAATCTGATAATATGCAGCTTTACATAATTGTATGTAGATTATCTTTGAGTTTTGGACTGTTGGTTGGACTAAACAATCAGTGTAAGTATACAGTTTTTCAATATTTTTTTTTACTTTTAATAATAGAGACTAAAAAGGGATTTGATAATGAAATAATAAAGATTTGTAATTATTGCCCTAAATGCATGCTTTATTATTAATTTATACTGATATGTTAATTCATGTTTTAATGAAAAACAAATGTACTCTGTAGCCCTCAGAGACCACAGTTTTCTCACCGTCACTGTCAAACGCACAGACACACATATTACCGTCATCATCACCCATCACCACAACTAATTCACTTGCCACATAGCAGACAGACA
>NC_053118.1:20461936-20466936 GCF_010015445.1 Perca fluviatilis
AGTGACAGTTACATTTTTAAAGTTACATTTTCTTTCAAATAACCCAACAAATTTCTGAGTGTCTTTCGCGATATGTCACATCCTTTCGTGATGTGTTTATTGCGCCAGTTGATATTGCGATGACGATAAAAAATTTAAATATTGGGCCCTATTTCAAATAAGATGATAATATAGGTCTCCTTCTGAAAATGACAATTGCTGACAATGACATAATACTTGAAAAAATGGTTGTCAAACCCTGAACACAACCTCCTCTGGAGCCGGTATTGTGTAAAACTTAATTTTCTATGGTGATGTACCTTTTGAAAAATAAGCTACCAATATGGAACCAGAACTCAAGGCCAAGTTAGCTTGTTAGCTCTCTAATCCTGCTTTCTGAGACAGGCCCCAGGACTGTGTGAACTGTTCCTCCACAGGCAGAAAACAATTATTTTACATTATATTACATACATACAAACAACAAAGACATGAGACACACGAAGAACCCACAGGACTTGCATATAGATAGTACATTAAAGTAGTGTTTTTACACTTTCTGCGGCGTTGACGACAACAATCAAGTTCTTTTGTTTTGCAATGTGTGGTCTTGCTATCAACTGTTCCATGTAGAGAAGGTCCAAAAAAGAAAGTAGCCACTGTTGTCTCTGGAGAGACTGTGGGGCCTGCCAACATAATGTGACAATGCTCTTTGGCTGCCGTTAGGCCGGCCAGCCACACTCGCCGTGGTTGAAAAGATAACCTTAATAAAGAATCATCATTCAAGAGCAAAACCAAAGGAGAAAATGGTAATGTGCATTCCAAGATTACTGACAGACATCAGGAAACACATTTACAAAATGTAAACACATCTGGACATTGCCAAATCATATGAATAAAAAAGTACTCTGGGATTTAATTTGAGGACGTTTGCCTTTCCAAATGAATCTAGATAGCAACCTTCAACCTATCCCAATATAGCAGAGGAATCATAGAGCTAAAAAAGTTTGTCCAAGGAGGAACATTCATTTTAATTATCAAAAATCATGATTGAATGGAGTTTAGAATTTTAGTCCACCTCTCCAGATCTGATTCAACAGCTCTTGAAATATAATTAAAATAGTTTTTAGAAATCAGGTTAACAAGAATGTATGTGAATACCTTGAATGTTTCACCAGTGGAATTTCAGAAATCACACATACTGTAGCTTCATTACAGGGAAGTAGAGCTGATTTGGACCATTTCATTTTATATCCTGAAAAACTTCCAAAGTCTTTAAAGATCTTAAGAAAGTAAGGTACAGACTGCGGGGAATTACCAAGATAAAGTAAGATGTGATCAGCATATAAAGAAATACGGTGGTCCGTATTGTGCACACTTATGAGAACCTGGTGCTCCCATAAACAAATAGCCTGAGGGGCTGTCGGTGTTCATTTTGGCCGACCTGACATGTTCAGTCGGCGGCAGGGAAGTCGGGACTCACCCGGAAATGACGAGCGGAAAAACAAACCCATGTGACGCATTCGTCCAATCAGCTGCCGGTTTTCATTTCTTGGGCAACATTACAGATTAGCGCAGCCTGCTGTTATAGATATGTATTACGTCTCGTCTCCTCTCGTCTTTTTGGTCTGTTCTGTGGCAGTTTTATGGACCTCGGGGACGCGACTGATCATATCGACGGGCTTTTCTGTCAACGGTCGCCCGTCGGCTATATGTGTCTACACCATTAGGACCTACCACAGATATTGTCACTCCAGACGGTCAAATGCCTTCTCTGCATCTAAAGACAAAACAGCAGCTGGAGTGGGAATATGTGTGGATGCCTCTATGATATGCATTAAATGGTGAATATTATCCGCAGCAAAGCGGGTTTTAATGAAACCTGTTGGATCATGGTGGACAAGGGAAGCAATGTGAGGTTCCAGATGACGGGCGGGTACAATTACATACAACTTCTGAATTCAAAAAAGAAAGGGGGTGATAATGTGAACAAACCAAGGGATCTTTATCTTTTTTGAGCAGTAATTAGATTATTGCAGTATTGACATCTCTAGAAAAGGAACCCTTCAAAATAGCAAACTGGATCATATCCAAAAGTAATTGCCCTACTGTAATTACAACCAGAATGCTAGGATAAATTCAGGGGGGATCCCATCATAACCAGGCAATTTTTTATTCAGGCAGAGTGATGTGTAGAAAACAATTATTAACAATTAAAGAGAATATTAAACAATATTTCCCCATCTAAATTAATAGGCTAATATTGTAGACGACACAACCTGTGCGTATGATTTGAAATGCAAAGTAGATATTTGCCTGAGGGAATTTATTTTTGCATTTTATTTTCTTAATATATGTTTCAACAACGTAATTCAATTTTGTGTTTTAGAAAGATAAAAAAAAAATGGTAATGCCAGATGGTAAAAGTCACAAGTCAGATTTGATTTAATTGTGAAGCTACAGTATGTCCACACACTGCACATGTGCATTTACATTCATACGGCATTTGTAAATGAGTACAGGATATGTCAGGATTGGATCAGGTTGACAGTTATTATGTGAGTGATGGATTGCTTGTGTGTCTGTCTGATCCCATGTTATGTGTGGAACCTGTTTGTCAAAGAAGGATGTGGGATTTCATGCAGACGTGCTCCATGAGGGTTACAAAGCAGTTTATCTTGTCACAGCTCACTTACTGCAACAAAAAACACTTTCTCTCTGTCTGAATCTCTGTGCCTCACACACCCCCCAACCCGCCCCTCTTTCTCTGTGCCTCCCAGGTTTGGTATCTCTCCGGCTGGGTGTGCTACCTCCAGTTTGAAAAAGCAAAGGAGCAGCAAGAAAGAGAGGGAAGAGAAGTGATGGAGGAGGACACGGAAGAGTGGAAGGCATTGAAGGAGGCGGGCAGATCATACCTGACCAATGCTAAGAAGGTAATTCAAAGCATTAAAAAAACCTAAAAACAGACCAAAGATTGCTGCTTTTTGATGATGCAGATAATATATATTTGTTGTTCATCTCTTATAAGAATACAATGGTGGAAAGTAACTAAGTACATTTACTCAAGTACCAATTTGACACACATACACTTTATAATTCTATTCCGCTATATTACAGATGGAAATATTGTACTAAACTCCACTACATTTATCTGACAGCCAGTCAGTTAATGTGCGCCTGCTCTACCAATTGGGCTAACGTGGCCACGTTAGTCAATAAATTGACTAATAATTGAAGCCATTTTTAATGCAAAAAGGCCATTGATTTCACCTTCTCTAATGTGATGAAAACCTATGTACTTTTACTAAAGGAACATTTCAGATGCAGGACTTTTACTTGTCATGGAGTATTTTTATAGTGCGGTATTGGTACTATTACTTAAGTAAATTATCTGAATACTTCTTCCATCACTGTGTGTGAACATGAGAGGACTCTAACTACGCTCCATTGTTGCCACAGAAATATCTTTTAGTACGATCTCAAAGAGGTTTAAATATATCCCTGTCTCTCTCCCATTCCTCCTCACATACAACACACACGCACACACACACACTCAGAGTGATGTGTCTCTTCATTCTGTCAGGGAGCAACGCCTCTCTGGGGCTGTGATTCATGTTAGTCTAAAATCCAATAGGCTTGTAAATCAGACAGCACCGACTGAGGAATGGCAGGCCCCACCTACGATTCTTTTTCTTCTTCTCTTTACTCTCCTTTTCACCTCCCCACCTACATACCTACCTTCCCTCCTGCTCTCCCACCCCATCTTGTTCTTCTACAGATGAGTGGGGGCAGCAGATTGGCAATATATTGATGTCTGTCTCTGGCCAGCAGTGTAGTGACAGGCCTGTCTAACCAGCATCTACTGGGGATGTCCACAACTGAGACAGGAGTGAGGTGGGCTTTGAGCTGCCAAGAGGGAGAAAGAAAAAAAGGGGGGGAAAAAAAAAAAAAATGGGGCTGGGTTTTTTTGGGGGGCCGCGGGGGGGGGGGGGGGGTTAATAAAGAAAAAAAACAATGAATAATAAAAAAGTGGAATTGAGAAATGGGGAAAATTAAGAACTTAACCATTATTGCATGGAGAGAAAGAATACATAGGAATACAAGGTGATAGACTGGCAAAAGAATTGGGTGAGGCATCAGAGCGTGACAAATAAACAGCATAGCGGTTTCTTTGTAAAGTGAGTGAAGCAACAGGCGCAGAATAATGTGAAAGGTAAATGCACGAAGACCTTGAAAAGGTGTGGTGGAATGTGGAGAGAAAACAGCCCCCCTCGTGGTTCACTTAATTCCTCATCTCCCCACTTTTGCTCATATGTGTGTGCATTTGTACATTGTGTAGTCGAGATTCTCCCTTGTTTATATCTGAGCTTTGTTTCTGAGCATCACTTTGAGTGTTAATTATTAACGATGAGTCAGTCTGCTAGTTAAAATGGGCTCCAACATGGAAATGAGGCCTCAAAGCCCAACGGTTTGTTTTGGCACCAGTCCACTTTTCTGCATACTTTGACCTGTGTGTGTGTGTGTGTGTGTGTGTGTGTGTGTGTGTGTGTGTGTGTGTGTGTGTGTGTGTGTGTGTGTGTGTGTGTGTGTGTGTGTGTGTGTGTGTGTGTGAGACAGTGAGAGAAAGCATGCGGGTATGCATAGGCGCACCTTATGTGGATGCACATATTTAATTATGGTTGTGTGTGCCAACTTGCATATTTAATTATTTGTTAAGAAATGTCTTCATTACTCATCTCTTCTGTGATCGATACTCGTGCACGCTCGCTTCTCTCTCTCTCTCTCTCTCTCTCACACACACACACACACACACACACACACACACACACACACACACACACACACACACACACACACACACACACACACACACACTGCATTCAGCTGAGATACTATAAAAAGGAATGATGGGGAGGAATGCATGGGTTGAGAAGACAAGAAAGAAGTAAAGTAAATGAGAGGAGCAATAGGGTGAGCAGGAGTGGGAGAATGAAAGGGGAGGCGAGGAAGGGAACAGATTGGTG